>NC_066585.1:121338358-121348358 GCF_024323335.1 Lathyrus oleraceus
ATATTCTTCCTGAAACAGCTTTGAGGCCTTGTCAGTTGCTTTCACTAGCAGCGCTTATGCCAGAAGCACTCGTAGGTTAAAGAACGGTAAGATTGGATGGGCTTGTTCTTGAATGCGCAGGTAATGCAATAGTGAATGTCCGATCAATAGCAATAGTGCTGTGGCACTTCTTTATGACTTTCCTGTTGAGCATAACTTCTGGAGGATTTGATATGGATGTAACTTGCTCTAGAATCATCAGTTTCCTAATCGAATAGGATAGGGTGCAGGCCAACTCGGAATAGAAAGAGCCTTTCCTTTAGTAGGACGGCACGAGTGAGCTTATTAAAGAGCGAATCCTAGAGGAGGATCAAGGGGGTCAGATCCCCGGGTGGGACAAATCAGGTCTTTGTCTTTGCAAGGGAAAGCGGTAAACTATGGATTTAAACTAAGGTACCGTGCCCTAAGATAAGGCACAGTCAAAGCAGGGACTTAGAGACTAGCATCCGATTGTGGGCATCTTTCGATTGAGTAGGTCAGGAAAGAGACAACAGGCGATTATCCCCAACAGCGGAAACGCCGCTATTCCTGAGTAGTCGTAGTTAGCCGGAATAAGAGGTTTCGCGGGGCTACCTACTTTTTGGCTAGGAACGACTTTCCTAGTTGGAACTCTTCTCCGCCGACTCCTGAGGCGTACTACAGATCAGTGCGTTCTTGCCCGCTTGGTACTTTGATCCGAAGATCCCGAGCCCCTTCTTCTACCCCTTTCTTTTGGTAGCTACCGATTACTTCACCAAATGGGTCGAAGCTGAGCCATCTAAGGTCTGTCTTCCCGGTTTTCCCAGACGCGAGTCGAGTCATCTTCTTCATCAGGCTTCCTTCTCGCAGTCGAAGCGGTAGCGGTACTGGAACGAGTTCCCTATTCGATATGGTTTCATTCCACCAGTCCGATAGCATTGGGTCAAAGGGCTTCACTTCGGAACCTTTTCTTGCCCGTGGGCATGAAATTAACCCTGAGGTGACTCTGTCCCTGGCATCCCTTTTTGCCCCCCAACTTTATTCACTTCGCGGTAAACGCATTAGCCAGCAGGTCAAAGCCTTTTTTGGGGTCCAAGGGCCCCCTACTACCCAATTCCTGTCTTCGGAACTACGGGGATAGGTTACTTTCTGCGATGGCCCTCCACCTCGTTGGGAAAAGTTAAAGGAAATAACAAGCCCTAAACTAAATACCAACTAGCAGCTTATCAACCATCGAACACAGACTCATGTTGGCAATGCCATGGTCAAGTAAGAGAACGAGCCATTCATCCTAAGTAGTATTTTAGTATAGAAGAGAGGCATTCTGAGCCTACTACTACGACTACATGCGCATCTAGTGCAGTGGCTTGGAAGCAAGCTACCTTGACCATCTTCCGAACTTATCCAGAATTTACTGATCAAACGCAGTAGGGGCAGACTGCTCTTCATTCAGCCACAATGACCCCCGAAGCGATCTTCTTTTAGTTGCGGGACGAAATCCGGCAGCCACTGGCTCTGAATAACCAGCCCAGTAATAAGTGAAATTCTTCCATAACATAACGGGGCGGGGTTGCGCGCGAGCCAAGTGACGGAGGTGCACAAGAGTACTTCGCGCCACAACCATCTCTTTTTTATAAGTTCTACGGACCGATGCCTGTTGCTTCATCTGGGAGAAAAGAATCATAGATATGCCGGTCATTAGAAGGAAGAACCGCCATAAAAATATTCCTCGTGTATCATCTGTAGCAAAACTATGAACGGAAGCTAGCAATCCGGACCGTATTGAAAAGGTTCCTGAGACACAGCATGGAAGAGTCACAATATTAAGAAACGAGATCCAAGAATGAAGAAGGGGTAGAATTACGGAATGAATACGAGTTGTGGCTAATACCCAAGGCATAAAAGAAGCATTTTCTACGGGATCCCGAAACCACCAGCCACCCCGACCTAATTCATGATGAGCCCACCAACTTCCTGGCATGATGCCCACGGTTAAAAACCACCGACATGTCAAGATCCAAATTCTAATCTGTTTCTGGTCCTGGTCAGATACCACTGTGTTCGCGCCGGCGCTCCAACAAAGAGGCGAAGTAGTGGTCTCTTTCTGTTCATTACGAACGACACGCTTCGCCTGCTCCCTCCCTGTGTCCACTAGCGCTCCTGTCCAGAGCGAAGAGAAGGCGAAAAAGCGCCGCCAAAGCAGCATGAGCAGGCTTCTATTGCTACGCAACAAGAGAGCTGGATAGCATTTTGCGACCACATGTTTTAATTTAATGGTAAAAAGCTCGCTTGTTATACGGGATCCGACGCATCCAGCAGAGCGAAGCAGCGTTCCCTTCTTTTCGGCGGCATCCTTCTGCATTGGCGGCGAGTGGAGTGCCACAATCCCATTAATAATTTTGATCTACATAATCCAAAGCCCATAGCACTGGCGACGTCTCCGGCATAAATGCAAGGAGGATGTATAGCTGATATAGGATCTTGTGGAACAGGATTTGATTCTGTAAGCGGTTCGGTACGAACGAAGAAATTTCGAACAAAAGGATCGGAACTCGCTGATAGGAAAGGAGAGAAAAACAAAGCAATGCCAAGAGCTCCGTCAATCCGCTGTTCATCGATAGACGAAGCTCTCTCTTTATCATATCGTGCCAGATGCAACAAAGGATGAGTCCTTCTTTTTCCTTCTCGCGAACCACGGGAGCGCCTAGCACCCAGAGGAGCAAAGCTAATTATCCTTTCAGGGTAAAGCGGCGCATAAAAAAGGGCTGGCCCGTCAAACGTCCGGTTCCTTCGCGAACGAAGTTCAGAATCAACAAGGGTTCGTAGAACGAAAGGAGTGTACAACTGGGGCGCAGCCCCAGTTTTTTGTTCGTAACGAGGGAGAGATAGAATGGAGTTCTTCACGAAGTTCGAGACAAAGTAATACAAAACTTCTCTATGGCCTCCTCGTTTTGAGACATTATGGCTTTGGGGTCGACCCCGGTAACAAAGAAGGAATCCATAAAAACGTGGGATCCGACACCATGATAAAATACTACCCTCATGATTAGACCATGTCCCTGAGATTTGATAAAAGAAAGGTGCATTAGCGGTTAATACGTTGTAATTGGATAAGTTATTAGGAATATGACGGAACGAAAGACCGAGGAAAGAAAGAAGAATGCACCAAAATGCAGGTGCTGCACCAAACGCAGGTGGTTGTTTCTTGTTGTAAGTGAATGCAACGAAAAGACCCGGAAATAACGATAAATGAAAGAATTCATATATTATGTACATTTCGTGCTCTGCTCATTTATAAATTTCTGCTTTGTTATTCCCATCATCCGGTAACCACAGGATTCCACAAGAAAGGTGGCAGGATTCGAACCTATGGCCGGCCCACCCCTGACCTGCTGGGTTGGGTGGCCGGGTTAGCACCCCTCTAAGCCCCTGTACCCGAAACAGATGCGCTGCGCTACCCAGCGCTACACCTTGTCTCCCCTACTCCTCTTCTGGTTATGCCATTACCAATCGCGGGTAACCCCCGGGCCGGCCGCCCCTGACCTAATAAGATAAGAACTATTATCCTTATGACCAAACAGTGATAGTTTCACGATCCCGACCAGCAACTTGTTGGGAGTAGGGGCATCCAAGCTTGCCCAACCTAGACATTGTAACTGAAAGTCCTGCCTACTTGTAGGCTTAGGGTAGTCCTCGAAAACCTTCTTCTTTTACTGGCTTGGGAAAGACCCGTAGGCTATGGATCCCACTAATGGAATGGGACTATAACCATACTTCCATGGTCTAGGTTCAAGGACAATCAAGATTGAGGCTTGGAGTATCTAAGGCTTCATGGACCCAATTTTTAGGGCTTTTAAGGACGGACTCGCTAGTGTCCCAAGGATTGACCGGTGAAACTACTAACTGAATTGCCCTAAAATAAATATGTATTTTTCCACAGGACTGAATCCATAGAAACCTTGGCTTAGTGCCAGAACTGTAAGCGGCGGATGATTGGTATGCAGGATCGGTTGCAATGGTTTCACATGAATGTGAATCAAGAGATTGGCTTGAATTGAAAGGCTTTCCAACTAGCCATTGTACCTGAGATTGCGATAAGTCCTTCTTCTTTGGAGCTTGTTCTTGGTCCCAAGGGAAATGGGGTGACAAAGAAGAAGAAGAGACTTAAAAAAACTATATGTGCTTGGTTGTTGACCAACAGAAAGGATGCATGGGAAAAAGACCAAAGATATCACAGGCTCTCTTCGGAGAGCGGTATACCGAAAAAAGAAAGCCCTTTTTAAAGTAAAGAAAGAAGATAGGCTTAAGTCATCATCGAATAGGGGCTTTTAAAGAGCGTGACTCTTCTTTTTTCAAAAAGGTAAGACTCTGTCTTTATATAATATACACAATTTTCAGTCTAGTTCGCCACAAGGCATGCAAGCAAGGAAGCTAGCCTATGTGGAAGAAAGAAGTCAAGCTGCACGCAATCCACAACCAAAAGAGAAAAGCCACTCAAGGGCAGAGGGATCTTGCTCGTCAACGTCCGTTGCCGATCCGGTCATCAACATATGCTTTTCTTCGGGACAAGAATGGTTATATCCTGGCAGTGAGCTTCTCGTACCTGTCGTCCAATCCATTAGCGTCCAGCCATTACAAAGAGAGCCTTGGGGCATCCGCTTAAACCCTAGGCTTGGAGCCTTACAACTTTCTCAGCTCAAGCTATTTTTACCTTAGACTGAAGCGCATTCACTCATAGGACGACCATCATGTACTTGTACTCAAGTGACGATGAACACTCAACCTAACAGCCGAGGAGACGATCTCCGGTAACAAAGAAGAGTAGATTACCAATTAAGTCACCGCTCCGTGGGCTTTTATGATTACACTACTCACGAATCTATCTATCCAATTTTTTACTGAACTTGACTTGTCTCCGATTGCCATGCTGCGCTTTTCGCTCCTTATCCCGTACAGAGCGAAGTGAATCTTATTTAAACATTCATTGCTATGGGCCGTCTTATTGCACTGAATGACGGATCACATGGGGTGGATCCTACTAATGCAATGTTTTCTCCGTGTAGGAAGGTATTTTGAACATCTAGCTGGTATAGGGACCACTTCTTTGATGCAGCAATAGCCAGTAAAGTCCTAATCTTCACAAACTTAGGTTAAGGTTTCCTCCCAATCTATCCAATATTTATTCTTGAGCAAAGCCTTGAACATGACGAGAGGAATAATGGCCTACCTCAGGCATGTTATCTGGAACTGGATCATGGCTTGAGTCTGGAGAGGGAGAAGCGTTGGTTTACTGATCTCTTTCAGGTCCTGGCTGAGCTTCAACAAGATCTGGTGTTAGACGAAGTTTCTTTCTGGTATACACTATGGTTGATAGTGTATGAGTCACAAGCTTCTCTGGCTGATATATATGAGTAATTATTCACGGTGATACTCTCCGGGGGCAAACAGAACTAGACTAATCAGTGTAGGAGAAGACGAAGCCGAAGATACAGAAAGAATCGTCTCCAGCGCACCGATGGGAGATGGGGCCCCCGCAAGGAAAAGTGTTGCTCTCATAACCGACTGTTTTTAATCTTTTTATGGATGTGATATATCTGATGTTCAATTCTGTCATAGGGACTGCTGCACACTGATATAAAAAAAAATTTATTACGTCATCCGAGTGAAAATCAGACGATGTAGCAGTTTGACCTGTCTATTAATGTCACGTCCCGCCTGTGCAGACTGACTGACCTTTCTTTCATGACACTCTCGGCCATAAGCTGTATTATGTGTTTTCTCTAGGACCGACTTCTTTCGGGGCTACTCTCCTCCCGCTAGAAATGTAATAATACATCGAGAGTCTAATCCCGTGGCCCCCTCCGGCCAAATAAGTTCATTTCGCTCTCAGCGACCGCTCTTCGTTTAGGACGGACCGCTCTTCCTCTTCGGGTCCTCCTTGACTTACTCCGGTCGTCCCCTCCGATCATGATCTACTTACTCCCTGTGATATAGCTTATGTTCAATAGGATCGAGACTACTCTAACAATTGAAAATAAAAGGCAAGCAGGAATTGAACCCACTAATGGGCCAGCGCTTGGCGTTTACTCTAGCCCGTCTTTATAGGATAAACCTATTTATTCAGTTGTCTTTCCCCTTACCTTATCAGTAGATCGGTTGAGGCCCGACCTTAGGGTTTCCGACCTTGATGCCTAAGGGGCTGAGTTGTGGGTTGGAAAGAAAGAGTTGTAGAAAGAGACGAATCGTGATAAAGTGCACTTTCCCTTGATGTCACTCTATTCCAACAAAGCACACAATAAGTGAGATGAGCCTGCCAGCTCAGCCTTGGCCCTATGCCTTTTTTTTGGCCAGCTCGTCTGGACTTGGCTTTGACCGGTCTGCCCCCCTCTTGCAAGGATTCGGTGCCTCCACTTGATGCTTTACGCCCACGCTTCGTTCAGGCAGCGCTACTCAGATATGTCTTGCCTATTTTTCGCCAAAGCAGTGCTACTTCCAGGATTTGTTTCGGCCAAGCTCGGGAACCTTCCCTTTAGTGAAAGGCTCTATCCCGGGACGAAGAGAAAGAGAGGGGGAAGGCCAAGTACGAGATGAGATCACAGGGATCGGGCTGGAGCTTGACAAGAGCGATACAGGAAACCATACAATCGAAGGCTAGCAAGAAGAAGCAAAAAGATAGTAAAAGCTCAAGGGATTCATCACGAAGGCAAGTGCTCCAGCGGAAGCTATCAATTAAAAGGTAAGACCGGGTAGTGGTAGTTAACCGGGGGAGGGAGCGGCTCATCCGTCAGGATGGGATCCCTCTACTTCACGTTTTTGGCTTTTCTTTTTCTTGCGTTGACGCTTCCATTCCAAAGCGGCTCCGTCTCCGCCTCAGCCTTCTCCGCTCCCTGTTGGGTATCTCCGAGGACTTGAGCTAAGGGATTGTTTACTGAACGTCCCATACTTGACCTATCGCTCCATTCGGTGAAGTACCCCCTTACATTTCTTTATCTTTCTAGAGGTAAGAGGAATCAACCCGAAATGCGTGAACCAGTGCCCTTTTCTAAGACTCTTCTATATAAAATCTATTACAGGATTCAATCCTTCACACTTATGCGTGGTTGGAACATTTTTTGGTCATTAGTGGTTGATTGGATCAAACTTCCAATTATTGAGAGAGAGATAAGGTCTGATTCTAAGTCAGAGTTCGAACTGGTGCTTACACCGAAGCCCTTGCCCTTGCCAACAAGTGACGAACTACAAGTAAAGATAGAGTCCCCAGAAAACTTCATGAAGATGAGATTCGCTTTAGCTGGGTCTTGCAGACGGGAAGACATACCAGCATGCGGAAGAGGTAGAGGGACTGGCTTACTAGGTCGAAGCGACAAGCCTTAGTCAAAGAGTCTGTTTTGATCTGAACCTCGATCTCTATAGTTTACTTACTCATCACAATACAAAAGAAAAATCTCCTATATAATAAGTATTCGTAACAACATCCGGGGACCACATCATTTATGTATGCTCTCGGCCAAGAAGGGCAACTACCTATCGCAAGATACCTCAAGCGAGGGGTAGGTGGTAGCTTGGCTTAGCCTTACCCCAAGCCGTACCGAACTTCAGTCTAATTTTTGCAGGGTCCGGGTAGGTGCGTGCAGGTAGTCGGAGAGAGAAGTACTGATTTATATAGGGCGCAGGTCCTCGTAGAATTGGTTTGCTTTCGCGGCAGCAGCGTGAAGGGATATTACCGTATTAAATTTAGAGCAATTTATCCCCTTCTTTCATATAGCCTACCTGGACTATAAAAACCTATGCCTCTCTAACCGACATTTGTCCTTCAGTCCTTCGGGGAGGCCTGTTGTTGGTCTTGGAGAGAGCGCTCGACCGTCGCCATGCTTCTTAGACTGAGTCAACGCGCCTATTTACTGTGCGCCTATCTGTTATCTAGGAACCTGAGATTCGGCTTTCACATTTTTTTATAACTTTCGCTTATGAGGTAGAAAAATCTTCCATCTGGATTTTTTACGGCAATGACTAAGTATAGTCCCATTCTTCAACATTCGGAATGGCGATCTTGGCCCGACCCTCTTTCTTATCTTTAAGGTACTTTTGCTACAGCAGAGGGCAGTTGCCAAGAGTGGAGTTCACGTGTCCCAAAGGAAAGAGCTCTGGAGCTCCCTCTCCCTCTATTTTAAGACAGACTTTGAGTTTGAGCGGGGAGGGCGAGATGACAAGGGAATCGGCCAAAGGCATCTATCATCTCATCGGAGAAGCGGTCCTAATCTAATAAAGGGTTGCCTTGCCTTACCAAAAGGAGTAAAATGTAAATGGCAATCCCCGGTGCCAAGAAAGTAACCTTTATACTGCTCAATCTAATCCTGCCTAGCATATGCTGGCGTGGCAACAAAGGCCCTATTCTCATATTCTAGCTATGCTTGGAGCTTGCAATCCTTGAAAAAGCCCAACCTGCACATTGCTCTATTAACTGCACCTGCCTTCGGTCTTAGTTCGTAATGACAAAATTTATTCTTTGAAGGAAGAAAGCTTGGGGACTGATTCACTGACTTCACCACCAGCAGCGGATAGGACCAGAGCTTCTATTTACTCAACAGCTCTTACTGTAACAGAAAAGACTGGCACCGGTTGGTTATTCAACAGCAGATAGGCTTAGAGCCAGTAGTTGCCCTCCCTTGGATTATTCAAATGTCATTGCAGATGATCTTTTCGGGCAGTGATATCCCCCAAAGCAAGGGTCCGAAGGATAGAAAGTACTGCTTATTCTAATTCGTATCTTAAGTCTTTCCAGTTCCTATTCAAGTGAACGGGGCATCTTTGCATTCCTCCTGGCTACACGAATAGGAAAAGTTTCAGTTGTTATCGGAGCAGGTAATCTCTCCTGCCCTGCTTGTTGAGACTCGTCTCCATCCTATCTGCTCTTGTGCTAATGTTGAAAATATGATTATAATTGGATAAAAATCAAGAATAATAGGATGCTTAAGCCAATAAGATAGATAAAGCATACCCCTACTACTCGTAAAAAAACTATGTCACTTCCTTCCCCAGCGTTCAGTGGAACGTGAGGCACTATTCCCACAGCAGCTGGTTGGATTCTCCAACTTTGGCAAATGAACCCCGTTCAAGTTCCATCCCCAACTGTCTCATCTTGAGAAAGGGCAATATAGCAATCTTTATTAGGTCAATCAGGCTTCGCACCTTCCTTTCCCCGTGGTTTAATCGGAGTAACCGCTTAATACATATTATTTGGCAAAGCAAGCTCACTGCCTTAATTTAGGAGTGAAAAAGGGACTCCCTCCAAGATATCCTGCCTATCCCGAAAAAGGGACTCCCTCCTTCCTTATTCTTATTCAACTAAAAGTAAAGTAAGGAAGATAAAAGATAAAGAAGAATCCTAACCATAAGATAACCGGATCTTTCTCAGAGTAACAGAATGCAAGTCTTTACCTTTGGCTAGATATAGAGTCGAGTGAGGCGAAATGAATTGCGTATATAAATATAGCAAGTAGTTTTTGTTTCGTGAACATGATTTGTGTGGGGTCAATGTACTTGCCGAAACTCGCTTGGCAGAATAATCTTAGCCAAAGCGAAGAACCGGCTTGACATGCCGCGAATCCTCTGGAAAGAGAGGGGTGGGGTTTCTCTCGCTTTCTCTTTTCCTCCCAAAGTTCTATCCTTATAAGCTTTATACACAAGGAAAGAGCCTTCGGGTATTCTTTTCTTCGGATGATAACGGTATGACCAAAAGGGCGAGACCCAGGAGTATTGATGTCTAGGACCGGGTGGAAGGAGCCATCTCCATACTCTCTAGTGGCACGAACTGACCTCAAAATTCTATAGAAGGCATGAAGCTCACGTTCTCGCAATCTGCGGTCAATGCCGGTTGAACTTCGGCAGAGACCTTAACAATAGAACCTCAGAACGGAAACTTTAAACATTGATGGTATGTGGAGGATCTGGCCTCACGCAACCAAGGATTTCCAAGTAGTAAGTTGAATGAAGTGAGGATATC